>NW_025422489.1:65000-102500 GCF_904849725.1 Hordeum vulgare subsp. vulgare
GAAATACGGCACCCACGATTCCCAGTAGTAAGTCGTCGGCATATCGCGCGTAACAAATCCTTATTAATAAGGAATGGCTTTTAAAGGGGGCCAGCTTACGGGCCAGGCCTCTCTCTGACCTGATAACTAGTATCGCCTCCCCGCCCAGCTCTATCAGCAGGCCCCTTCTTTTGCAATACTTAAGAAGGTCTCTCATGGCCAAATTCTTATTAAAGCCTTCTCTACCATTGAATTCGGCCTTCGGGGTCAACCCAGCGGCTTCTATGAGGAAGGCGGCGCAAAGGAGGCTCGAGGGCTTGTTAAGGAAGGCGGCTAGGGCCGCTGAAGGGGGGAAAACGAAAGGCGTTTTCTGGTCTCCCCTTCGCCTGGGGGTGCTTGTGGGGGGGGTGTGCCACGACGAAACAAGGGAATGAAAGGTCGCTTTGCGTTGGATGCTCTTTACCCTCCCCACTATGAGGGCTCTGTTGTCTTGGGGAGCGTTGAAGCTTGCTTCTTTTCCATACTTTTCTTGGTCATCAATACGACGACCTATTCTTAATAGAACCGATCTTATTTTCACTACAAGAGGAATTTCGTGCTTCTGCCGGATCCTCCCTATCTCCTGATCGAGCTTGTGTAGGTAGATATTGCCTGGTAGGGCCGATAGTAGTACACTGTTTGGGATGGAGTCAGGGCCCTTCTCACCCCCTACGAGTCGTCCGGCGGAAAACTTTTTCTGAGTGGGGTAAAAGAACTTGGAATCGTCGATCTCTTCCTTCAAGATTGAGATGAATCGATGTCGGTCGATGGTGTGAAAACACTTCCTGATGTCGAATTCCAAAAACCAGCGAGAGGTTCCCCACTCTTCTTTGATCCGTCTGAGGGCCGAGTGGCAGCCTCGACCCGAGCGGAAGTGCGATGTGTCTGGAAACTCGGGATCGTAAATGGATTCGGGTACCATTCTGATCGCCTCTTTCATGATCTTTTCTATGGGTAGAACTACTGTGAGCGGTCTAAACTTCGACCCTTCTTTCTTTCTTCATTTAAAAAAGGGGGAGCAAAGCCTGTTTTTTGCTCCCTCAATTGATAGATCAGGGCCCCTCCTGCCGGCCCGAACGAAAGGCTCTTTAAGGAAGTAGTCCCATCACTCTCGGGCCCGGCACCAACCAAGAGGAGGCGGGGCTCTCTCCAATCATTCCGAAGAGCCGAGATCTCGTAAAGGAAAAATTAGCTAGCTCAGCAGGTTTGGACCCGGGTGAATCAGTTCAGTGAAGGAAGGGAGCCTAAACTTAAGGCTTTTCCAAGCCTTGCCGATAGGCGCCTCATGGCTCGCTCAGTTCGCTCGCGGAGTTCTTAGATCAGTAGATCTGGATAGAGTCTCGCTCATAAAGGAAGAGTAGCGCGCTAGCGCGGCTCGCTTCGCTTTTCGACGCGGAGCTCGCTGCTGTCTTTTTAGCTTCAAAACTACAGGGCGTGCGTTAGCACTACGGCTTTTCAGCCTCCCTTTGCTGGTTCCGAACTATCACTGATCCCAGAGATCAACCTTCAAACCTTTTTCTTTGAATCTCAGGAAGGCTTTCTCGGGGAGAAAGCTGGTTGGGGAACTGCTAAACGACCTAAAAGAAAAAGAGGAGACTGACTCTGACCTTTCAAAGCCCTATCTCATCTGGTTGATAGTAGAAGGTACGTACGATGATACCATGGACATAAACGAGGTCGAGCATATCTTTAATGATTTCAAACTAAAGCGTACCTAAAGCCTGCCCTGGATATGAAAAAGGGATTTGAGCCAGAAGAAGATGAGGATCTATCACCAGATGAGGAAATGGAAACAACTAAGTATTAGTTAGGTTTAGGTTCAGGAAATGGAAATGGTAACAGCGGCCCAAAAATGGTAAGGTTTTCTTTGAAAAGAAAAAGGAACGCAAAAGTTTTGCGAAATCCTTATCTTTCGGCTTTTTAAAGAAGATAGGCCATTACAAAAACAAGGTATAACAGTAGACTTTCCTATCAGGATTTTACAACCTGAATACCAAGGGACCACTATTAGAAGAGAGCATAATAAGTAAATGCCGGCGCCATCTTTAACTTTTTGGATGGTCGGCGGCGCCATAAACTCGATAACCAGCACCGCGGAGTCAAGAAATTCAACTAAATAGAATCCTAAAACAATCTTATTCGAGCACACACGGGACCCACAGCAATGAAATTCACACAAGCGGCAATCATCCGAGCAGAGAATGGAGAAGGGAAATATACTTGAAATTGTTTTTTTCCGAATGAGAAAGCCTTTGGCAAACTCCTTGCAAATCTGTTTTTGCCGGGCACAATAGACATATCTGCTCAGTCACAACATAAGGAACCCCCAATGTTCCTCAAAGCCTACCCGGCCTGACAGCTTTAGTTGAATGATCTGATCCCGAAGCAAGCTTTCTACTTAAATTGCTATGACTGGCCAACTAATGATCGGACTACCTATCTTGATGCTTTGAATCTGTATTCAGAGCTTTTTTCCAACTACCGGGACTACTAATTTCAAGTACAAAGCTCTCCTATGAATATGCTACTGCTCTTACTTTCTACCTGAATCCGAGCATTGAAGCAAGCTCTTTATCGCACCATAACCGAGTCTCTCCTTGCAGCTCTGACCAATCCACCCGTCATTGCAAATAACTGCTCCTTACTCTTTGATTGTATGTCCATTTTTGCTTGATGTCTGGCTCACCGGATCTGGTACATGAAAAAGCCATTCCTTTTCGCTTTCCTTCAACCACTCAGTATACTTTTTTACTGGAAGAGTCAAGCGAAAGCAATTAGTTTAGAAGGAAGAGGAAGACCTAGGGGGCTTACGTCCTCATTTCACTCTTTTTGCTCCTGCGAGACACGACTCAACTACTTTTTACAATTGACAGGGTAGCCCGGAGGTCAGATGAAGGGTCTTCCCCATAAAGATAGATTAGTACTTGGAAGGTTCAGATGAAGGAAGGGCTGAAACAAGGCAAAAACTATTCAATGGGGTAAATAAATATGAGCAATCCGTGAGAATAGCAAACCCCTATCTCTTAAAAAGAAGAAGATAGATAGGTCCACGAGTTGAGACAGAGAAGTTCTAACTAATCAAGTAGGAGTTTACCCACGAGAGTCAGAGGCTGCATCATCAAAGGGGTATAGAAATAATTCAGAAGCACTATGGCCTGAAGCGAAGGGCAGGAACGAACGGAATCAATGTGTTCCAATTTATCCGGAGTAAGGACAGCAGCTGAGAAGAGAAAAAAAAAATAGCGTAGACAAAAGGTAGGACCAGATCATGCGAAGAGCTCTTCGCCCTATTGATTAGGAATCTCGATCAGAAACCACCAGGCCATGTCTCCCGATAAAAGATGATCCCCACAATGGATGTCAGGCCTTGGCTTTATAAAATCTGATTGGATCCGCACTAGAGGATAAGAATACAGATAGGCTGACTAAGAAGATCTTCAAATTGTCTTACCTGAAAAGATGAGTTATTCAAAGGAATACCTGAAGAATAGAATAGAATAGAATAAACACATGGCACAGCTGGGTGCTAGAATAGTAGTTGATAGAAGTTCTAGTCACTTAAAAAATAAATAACCACTGCTTAACTTAATTAGATCGTAGAAGATAAGCAAGCGGGTTCGGGCAGTTAGTCCTATTTGAAGGTAAGAAGTTCGGGTAGTAAGGGCTAGGTTTATATAGGGGCTATATTTTTGATAAACATATGGTCTTGCTCATTTCTCATCAAGGAATGGAGATTGGGTTGGTGTTTGGAAGGGGGATTCAGTAAACTGACCTTGGCCAGCAAGCAGAAAAAGGACTGACGTCTTGGGGCGCGCTAGCGCGCGTACTCTTCTTCTGCGAGACTCCATCCAAATCCACCACTTACTTGTTGGTTGGTGTTCCATTCTGTTATCTTAGACTATGCTGCCTTCTTCAATTCCATTCTTCGTCTCCCTAGTCGAAGTCTTCTTGCTGGCCCAACCCAACATGCATTTTAGAGTGCCGTGCCAGGGCGATAGGCGCTCCGCCAGTCACGCATGATCGCCAGAGCCTTTCTTGGCTATGTAAATATAGGGCCGGAATAAGTGCAAGATCCTCAACAAAATGGATTAAGGTGGGCTTCGGATTTTTCATAATTTTTTTCTATCTTTTCATCAAGTTCTTGTTTGATCTGCCGCTATTATCACAATATCCCTCCTTTTAGGGTTAATGCTATCAATGGTGAATCGATCATTCGCTATCCTTTTTTTTAGAAGAGCTTTTTTGAATGGAAGAAAAGTAATGAAACCCGCGATGGCTACTGAATAACCTCCTTTGATTTTTTTTATAATAAACCCTTTGACCTTTTTCTTCGTTCGCCAAATCTTCTTCAGTTCTATCCAAGCTCGGTTTTGTCTGAATCTTTGTGGAAGAAGAAGCGGTTCGCCAGCCGCTACATCCAGGGATCCCACAAAATCATTAAACCTGGCGGCTGCTCGCTCTTTGATCAGTGATTCACCGGCCACTAGATCGATGAAGAATCTCTCAAAAATCCGCTTTTTGATCAGTGATTCACCAGCCACTACATTCTTGGATCCCACCTTATTCTCAAACCTGGTGGCTCGCTTGATTGGCAGTCCTGTAAGCTCATCTTGCATACAAATTTTTGGGGTACCAGGGCCTGCATCCACCAAGAACATTTCTTCCCTTAAGCGTAAGCGTAAAACTGAAGATTGTGAGGCGTTTCCACTACATAATAAGAAACTAGAATTAGATCTTGGAAATGATCGACTCCAATAGATGCTCATCATAAGCTTTTTTTTCCTCCTATTCCTATTGATCAGAAGTATCCAGCAGCGCCACGCCAGAGTGACTTCCGAAGCGCTACGGACGGGACGAAATCCGGCAGCCAGTTGCTGGCTCTGAATAACCAGCCCAGCAAGAAGCTAAATTCTTCCATAACATAACATAACGGGGCGGGGTTGCGCGCGAGCCGAGTGACGTAGGTGCACAAGAGTACTTCGCGCCACAACCATCTCTTTTTTATAGGTTCTACGGACCGATGCCTCCTGCTTCATCTGGTAAAAAAGAGTCATAGATATGCCTGTAATTAGAAGGAAGAACCGCCATAAAAATCTTCCTCGTGTATCGTCTGTAGCAGAACTATGAACGGGAGCTAGCAATCCGGACCGTATTGAAAAGGTTCCTAAGACACAGCATGGAAGAGTCAAAATATTCAGAAGCGAGGTCCAAGAATGAAGAAGGGGTAGAATTACTGAATGAATACGAGCTGTGGCTAATACCCGAGGCATAAAAGACGCATTTTCTACGGGATCCCGAAACCACCAGCCACCCCGACCTAATTCATGATGAGCCCACCAACTTCCTGGCGAGATGCCTACGGTTAAAAACAACCGACATGTCAAGATCCAAATTCGAATTGGTTCCTGGTCCTGGTCAGAGACCACTGTGTTCGCGCCGGCGGTCCAACAAAGAGGCGAAGTAGTGGTGTCTTTCTTTCCATTACGAACGACACGCTTCGCCTGCTCCCTCCCCGTGTCCATTAGCGCTCCTGTCCAGAGCGAAGAGAAGGCGAAAAAGCGCCGCCGAAGCAGCATGAGCAGGCTTCTATTGCTACGCAACAATAGAGCAGGCGCGCCGCCCACAAAATGTTTGAATGATCGGGTAAAGAGCGAGCTTCTTATATGGGATCCGACGCATCCAGCAGAGCGAAGCAGCGTTCCATTCTTTTCGGCGGCATCCTTCCGCATTGGCGGCGAGTGGAGTGCCACAATCCCATTCATCATTTTTGATCTACATAACCCAAAGCCCATAGCACTGGCGACATCTCCGGCATAAATGCAAGGAGGATGTATAGCTGATATAGGATCTTGTGGAACTGGATTTGATTCTGCAAGCGGTTCGGTACGAACGAAGAAATTTCGAACAAAAGGATCGGAACTCGCTGATAGGAAAGGAGAGAAAAACAAAGCAATGCCAAGAGCTCCGTCAATCTGCTGTTCATCGATAGACGAAGCTCTCTCTTTTTCATCTCGTGCCAGATGTAACAAAAGATTAGTCCTTTTTCCTTCTCGCGAACCACGGGAGCGCCCAGCGCCCAGAAGAGCAAAGCTCATTTTCAAAACAGGGTCAAGCGGCGCATTAAAAAGGGCTGGCCCGTTAAAAGGACGCTTACTTTGCGAACGAAGTTCAGAATCAACAAGGGTTCTCCGAACGAAGGGAGTGTACAACTGGGGCGCAGCCCCACTTTTTTGTTGGAGAGATAGAATGGAGTTCTTCACGAAGTTCGAGACAAAGGAAAAAATCAAAGTTTCTCTATAGCCTCTTCGTTTTGAGACATTATGGCTTTGGGGTCGACCCCGGTAACAAAAAAGGAATCCATAAAAACTTGGGATCCAACACCATGATAAAATACTACCCTCATGATTAGACCATGTCCCTGAGATTTGATAAAAAAAAGGTGCATTAGCGGTTAATACGTTGTAATTAGATAAGTTATTTGGAATATGACGGAACGAAAGACCAAGGAAAGGAAGAAGAATGCACCAAAATGCAAGTGCTGCACCAAACGCTGGTGGTTGTTTCTTGTTGTAAGTGAATGCAACGAAAAGACCCGGAAATAACGAATAATGAGAAAATTCATTTATAGACATTTCGTGCTCATTTCCAAATTTCTGCTTAGTTATTCCCATCATCCGGTAACCACAGGATGATCCCAATCTCCTTTTAGTAATAGATCTTTTTGATATGTCTCAGTCTCAGCGGCAAGGAAGAGAAAATGCATCGAGTCGTTTATCAAGAAAGTGGACGAGCATGGCGGTCCCTATATCTCTGAGGGGTGTACCACTTTTTTTTTTCAAGTCAGCTTAAGAGGTTCAAAAGAGAAAGTCACTCTCCTTATTCTTGGCTAGTGGAATGGAAGCAAGACTCTTTCCTATCCACTTTGCCGAGGGGAGAGAACTAAAAGATAACTCAAGCTAGACAGAAAGGTGCAAAAGTCCACAGTTTCTTAAGGATCCTGTAAGCAAGTAGGTTAAGATTGTCATTTAGCTTCAATTTCTTCAGTCTCACAAGCGGGTCCGCATGCAACAAAAGAAATTGTATTTGCCTACTACTCCGACCTTGCCCTGAAAGGATAAGGAAATTGGATAAGAGCGAGAGCTAGACTGACTGTTGGTCCAATGCTAGTGGAGGATTCAGACTGAGGACCCCCTGTGGCGGCTACTCATAAGAAGATGAAGGATTGAAAGAGGACTGATCACCCCTCTGATTTGTGATCTTTTAATAGAAAGAAAAAGCCTTCTCTCAGACTTCAAGGTCAATGAAAGCGGGATTCAAAATGATTGACAGGTACCAAAGCAAACATCCCTTTTCCCCTTGCCTGCCTCCCCATGACGAATCCTTTGTCTACCTGGATCTTCAAAGAGCCTCAAAAAACAAAATTATCAAGCAGAGAAGTCATTTCTTTCTCTCTCTGATACTAATTCCCATCTCATGAAATTTCTATTCCATTTTGATTAATAAAATATAGGGCTGGCCTTTAAGATAGGATTCCATAATTGCAAATTCTTTTTTAGGACTCAAAAAGAAAGCAATAAGACTGAAAAGTGGATTTTAGACCTGGCTGACTGACATGTTTACGTCTCATATTGGCTAATGTATTTGGAAGCCCCAGGAGCGTCTGTCAAATCTTATTAAAAAACTTTCCGGGGTGGCATCCATGCTGAAAAAAGAGAGAAATTGATTATGGTTGTCCGTCCTCTATGGAGAGAGATGCACTTAAACCAACCGCATAGTGTGTAAGGATGTCTCTGCGATGGTGATCTTTTGCTTTTGAAATGAGAATGGCTCGGAAGGCTATCATTTTGATTTTCCTTAATAAGAGGGCTCATTTGTACTTGATTTCTGATATCGGCGGGGTACTAGTTGTTGATTAAAAAAAAAAAAGATCAGCAGAGATAGTTGAAGGCATGGGGACCGAATATGCCTGAGTTTGGGAAATCACTATTCAAGCCCTATCGGATGGGACCACTTTGAAACTCCCATTTAAATAATGATGTAGATATATAGATATAGATATATGTATATTCATTCTCGGGTCCTCAATCTTAGTTCAGAATTCAGTCTCGTCTTCTTCTTCGACCTAGGTTTTGGATCAAAAACCTATGACTATTGGTGGACTTGCTTATGCAAGAATCGAATCAGCAATTTTTCTGCTACGAGCTGCGAGTTGGTCCAGTCCGCCTTAAAAAAGAAAAAATGGAAAAAAGAGAAAACTCTATTCTGAACGAAATGCAAACAAAGAATTTGACTTTCTCAGTCTGATTTAGAAGCAAATTTCTATAGAATTCAAAATCAAATATATATTTCTATAGTTTCTAGAAATGCGCTGCCTCGAGTCTTGGCTAACAAAGCCCATGGCATAAGGGAGGACTAAATAAAAAGTTATTGCGCATTAAAATGGAATTCTAACCAAAAATCATTAAATGGATATAAATGCCCATGGATGCAATTCCAATGGTAGGGGAGTTCAAGGCCAGGCTCCTTATGCTTATTAAAACCATGGCATTGAGACGAAGAATCCATTTGCTATTCTAATATTCTGGTAGGTAAAACAAAATGCACTAGCGATTGATTGGCCACGAGGCTGATGGCTGACTATTCGTCTAACAGATCAATCTTGACTGACTACCATCATTATCATTACAAAGAAAACAATTTCCATTAATATATGACTCAGTCATAGTATAGTAATCCGATGGTGCACACTACTCATCCAATCTCCGCCCACAGGATTTGGAAAGTGCGATTGAGAATTCTGCGTTTGCTGGTGACGTCAAATCCCTTCCTTCATCTTTGTATGGGATCCGAGCTCTCAGAAGCAATCCATGCTTTCAGAATGAGGCGCCCCGTAGGCAAATTGGGATTCCCGTACTCGTCAGTTTCACTGAAGACTGACAGCCATCTTCGAGACCAACAAGACAAAAGAGAACGGAAATCATCGTCCATTGAGGATGTTTCATTCGAATTCCCCAATCGGCATTCACACACAGAACAGAGAGATTGTACGGAAGGCCATGTCAGGAAAAGTGTCTGACCTTCACCTGAGTGCCATCGTGAATTGAAGTTGAAGACAGCTTTTTGACTCTATGGGACATTTATGGAATTTCTTCCATCGGCAAGAGTACCTTTGTTTCTCAACTTTAATGATTTTTTAGTCTCTCGATACTAACTAATTAGTTAGGGGAGGTGCTTACTTTTGTAGTTAAGGATCCAAAGAAACAGGTCTGGGGTATCACAAGATGAAAGCGGAATGCCTGAAGCATAGAGAAGTGAAGTACAGTATGAATAAGGAATGGTGGCACACTGGCGAATGCAAACTCTCAGCGAAGTCTGCTAGCGGAGATATTGGGTTGTCCGTTAAAAGAAAAGAGTTCATTTAATAACTCCCGTGGTGTTGGCCGTTCTCATTCTTACAGCAATCGAGTAGGCCGGGTCATCAATGAGTCCCCTTAACACGCTTAGAGAAGTACATATATAAGCATGATAATAATAGTCTACAATAATATAAGTGATTGGAGGTTCGATCCCTCACCCTTTCTCACACACTACCTATGGGAGGAATGAGCTTTAAGGAAATAGAAACACAGGTGCTTTCCGAGAGCCAGCGCTAATGGTTCAACGGACAACAAGAAAACTTCCTTTTCTTTATCTTTCTTCTCATTGTTCACCCGAGACTCTCGAAATAGAACCCTCGACTTGATTAACAAGTTAGGAAGTAGGAAATGTGATTTTATCAACATCATCCCGCTCTCATTCCTATCCGGCACAAGGTTTGTTAACCTCCACCTTTAGCTCGTATGATTATCCACCTTTAGCTCGTGGGTTGGCTCTCCGATTTCTATCGCGACCTATCAATATTGGAAAGTCAAGGTAGTGAAAATGCACACCTGCTTTAGTAGCCAGAGTGAAAATGCACACCTGCTTTAGTAGCCAGATACAATACAGTTGAGTGCTCAGTTCTTCCACTGCTATACTTGCATCAGAACAGGAAGAATCCCTATTTCTTTTCCATGGTTCCTTCGAGTTGGTATCTTCCTGAATTCCATTATCTCGGCTGCTTGGAATTCCTATATCAATTACCTAACCCGATAGGGCCAACCTGCTCGGAATGAATGAATGAACCTGTTCTTCTTGTTTGGTATGCGAAACTGATGCCCCAAAGGTGAGCTCGGAATACGAACTAGGATTCCTGTCTTAAGCAAGTTATTCTTGTAAGGAAGATGCGGATTGAATGCATTGATTCTTCGATGGAAATCCAAGACATGCCAAGAGAGATTGTAGATTGCATCCTGATTTCCTCCGCACAGATGCTCTTACAAGCTTGTTCACTTTCTTTGGGCTAGAAGATGCATGTCTTTCTCAGCTACACCATCTTTATGCATGTCTTTCTCAGCTACACCCTTCTTTGAAGTATTGATTCTTCTCCTCCTTGCTTCTTTGAAGTATTGATTCTTCTCCTCCTTGGTCATGTCATGTAGAGGATGCAAAAGGGAGAGAGATGGCTCATGTGGCAAGTGAAACATCTCTGCGAGAAGACACTCTGAACATTTGTCCTCTTGTAATCCATTGCATGTTGGAGCAATTCTTAGGGATGTGCACTGTGGCATAGAACTCCTTGATTGCTGAAGCATAAAAATCTTGCTTGAATTCAGAGAAGGTCACAACTGTCAAAAAGAGGAATCACTGCTTTGAGTTCATCTTGCTTTCCTACATGCTCCCAGTTCACCCACTTCTCACTTCAAAATACCTTCTTGAAGTAGACTGAATGATATGTATCAAATTGAAGTTGCCTTTAGAATCTGGGATCAGAACAGGACAGGTATCACTTTTCACGATCAAACCAATGGGAAAATGCAATGGATAAAAACCATGGATAAGCCCTTTCTCTTTTCTTTCAAGTACCAACTCGCCAAGAGAGGTTTGAAGAAGAATTATCTCTATGCTCCACACCTCATGAAGCTTATCTTGAACCAATCTCAGCTTTCCCCATCTGCTAGACCAAGAGCCTCCTCAATGGCTCAAAGTGTAGAGCTGCCTGCTAAGAGAAGCAAATTTTTTTGGCCTCTAGTGCTCAAGTTCCTGCTTCTGCTAGTGATCTTCCACAATCCTCTGCTCATGATATAGAAGAAGAAATGTCAGAAGAAAGCAGCAGTTCTGATGAAGAAAATGCATCTACTGCCTCCTTGCTCAAGGGCTTCATCAAAAAGCTTTTCCCATGAAGAAGCTTAGATCACCATCCTCACTCAGATGAAAGAGCTCTCTGATCTGTCCAAGAGCAATGCTCCAAAGCTAGAAAGGTTAGAGCAAGTGCTTAAGAATTGTGCTCTGGAAGTTGTGGATGACCCTCAACCAGCTCTGAATGTGCCTCCTTCTTCAGCTGAAGCTCCTCAAGATTCTTCATGCTTTTTTGTGCTTGTGGGAGTCGAATAGCTAGATAGATAGTTCTAGTCATGATGCTTGAAGGGTAGGATAGAGGCAGAAAAAAAGGTAGTATGACTTGGTTCTTCTTTTGCTCTTTTTATGGACTGTCTTGTAAACCTCTTTTGGATGATGCATGTGTGTTTCATTTCTCATATCTAGTATGACTTCTGCTTATTGCTTATCTTATGTCATATACATGCTTCATCCTTGTGCAAGTGTATCTTTGACTCTATGCTTATTGAAATAGACTTTGCACCACATGATTGCGTGTGAGCTTATCTTTTTCTTGATTGCTTTCCAAAATCTATAGAAAAGAGGGATGCCGAAACTCAGTCATCTCAGAGTTATTTGACGAGCTTGCAGGGGGTGGGGCTAAATTCTTATCCAATGCCATCCTTTCCTTCACCGAAGCCCACTAGTTGACGGTTGGGAAAGCAAGGGTGAAGCCTTTGATACAGGTTGAGCTCATCTCCTTCTCTGTCCTATCAGAGAATCTAAACAGTGATTCTTTCACGCCTAAATAAAAAGATAAGAATCCGGATCCTCCGATAGATAAGAAGGGAATGCAGGTAGCCTAGTAGCAAGGAATGGAATATGCCAAGAAGAAGTAGCCAGAGAAGAAAATCAATGAAAGATTCAAATCAGAGAAAAGCTTGAGATATGCCAATCGTAAGAACAACTCAAGCTTAAGCGGAACTAGTGCTTCACTAGATGAGATGGCCAAATGGCTGGGCCTTGGTAAGATAAGTAGGTCGATACCAACTTGATTTGCCCAATCATAAATCCTACCATATGCACCTCTTTGGGCTTCTATTGAATCGAGAAATTGGATTGTACATCTTTCATCTTATTGATTTTGATATTGATTTTGATACATTCCAACGGATAATGCAAATCGAAGCTATTTGATGTCTGACTCAGGCAAAAAGAAAAGAAAGAAGAGAACGAAAGGAGAACAGAACTTTGTATTTGGTAACTCTCCTGTAGTTATGTTTAACCTTGAATGCAATTTATAGATTCGACAGCAATAGTCCCTCGGACTCGAAAAGTAATAACGAAAATGGCTAATCCAATAGCAGATTCCGCAGCTGCCACTGTTGGAACTAATGAAGCAAATGATTGACCCATCATATCATCCAAAGAAACGGAAAATACCAAAAAGTTCAAATTGACAGCTAATAACATTGATTCAATTGGCATTGACATAATAAGAATATTTCGTCTATTAAGGAGGATTCCCCGAATACCTAAAATAGAGATGATCATAGAAAAAGTGAAATATTTTATAGGATCCGTTTCGGAAACATGGAATGTCAGAGAAATTCTAATTATGTGAGGCTTAGAAAGAAGTCCTGCGTAGAGTCCAGGGAGAGCCTATTTTTCTTTGGTCAGATGTATGAGTGAAACTAGCCCTCGCCATCATCATCGATGATGAAAAAACGAGGTAATTCCCCATTACGTACTCTCTTTTCTGTCTTGACCCACTCAACCACGCGAAAGTAGTACCGAGAGCTGTGCCCATGTCGGACGAGGCCTTGCTCCACAAGCCATAACTTATCAGGGTCGTGGAGGTCCGAATCTTTGTGGAGGAGAGTCGAGGCCACGAGATCCGTGGTGCTTTCGTCCGCAAAGTGGTAGCTCAAGACCGCGGTAGCATCGAGGTCTCTTAAAAAAGCGCCGATGCGTTGGTGGTAATTAAGGACTAGGGCTAGCCGTTCTTCCTCCCCCATTGTAAGCGGTCGTCCTTCGGGCAGATTTACAGGAGCCTGACCTCCCTGCGGGAGACCTCCCTGCGGGAGATACGGGGCCACGGCGCGGGACAGGTCGTCATCGCCCATCATATTCATACCACCTCCTAACATCATCATATTCATATCACCTAACATAGAAACACTCGCTTTCCCATATGAGCAAGCGAATCCGAGTCCTTCCGTCGACTCGAAAGGATCGAACAAGTTCCAGAGAAGAAGAATTAATCTGAGCGTTATCAAGGAGAACCATAGCCAGAATATCATTTTATTTATTTGGAATGGAAAAATAAAGCGCACCCAAATAAATATTTGGGTTAAAAACAAAGTCACTCTTCTATCCTTCATATCCGTAGAAAAAAATCTCATATGTAAACCCCCCTTCACCCCCATCCCCTAAAGTGGTAAAGAAGGAGGCTCTTTTTTGTCTCATTAGGACAAACAAATAGGAAGGGATAGTTCTTTCATTGCATTGATAGAAGTCAAACTTCTATCAAAAGATCTCTCTATTATTTAGAGAAAAGAGTTGGCGTGGGTTCTACCAACGAAACGAATCAGTTTTGGATTGAAAAACATAACATTGCACAATGATCCGATTCCAGCCTATCAAAAGCCAATTTCTTTATTTAGAACTTCAATCCTCACTAGAGCACTGAACATTTGTTTAATCTCCTAAAGTGGTGTTGCTACCTCGATCTGTCCATGCGTGGATTCGCTGGCTCTGTTTGAAGCTTCGAACCTGTATTGAGCTTTCTTCCTTCGTATCGTATTTCAGCGGATCGGGTAGTTCCGGTTGCAGTCCCAGGGCTTTCAATTACTACTACTTACGAGGTTTTTCGTTCTATTGAAAACCTGCTGGCCGCTCGAGGATCGAATCCGGACGGGACTAGACCAAGCCATGCACTTCCTTTCTATATGTTAATTTGAATTCCCGATTCAAATGAATAGCCGCTGCATAAACAACTCTAGCTCTAACTCAAGAAAAGAACTACAAAGAACAAAAGATTCTTTTCTCCTCTGCAAAGTAACAGCAAGTGAAATTAGCTCCCTGTCGGTGATATAACTCACCAATACTTTAAGATCGTCAATAGCACACTACCTCTCCAAGGCAGTGCACTATTTCCTCAACAAAAGAGAAGAAGTAAACGATTACCAGGTTGTAAGCACTTTGAGATATTGGCCTTCGGCTTAAGATAGTTACTTGACTTAAAAGCATTCTCGAGATCCTTATCATTTAAGGAACAAGAAGAGATTGTCTACCTCGGTAATGGAAAGATAAGAATGATTGTGAATAGCCCCCCAGTCGTGAGGGACTGATTCTCTATAATCATATCAACTTTCACCCTTACCTTAAAGAAGAAAAGAAAACATAACTCTCTCTCCTGTAAGGAACAAGAAAAACAAGATTAGTATTTATTCCCGAAGGGAAATCAAGAGTGCATTTCCTCCTGATTGTCTACCTTTTCAGAGGCAAAAGTAGTTGATCACTTATACGAGATTCTTAAATGATTGTTATCTCTAGGCACATCTTATGGGCGGCGTCTTTTCCTCCGGAGAAGCTGTCGAAGCGATAGCCATGTCTTATCCTTTCTCGAGCAAGGTATTATTAGTTTTTTCAGGAATTAGACCTGCTGCCTCTGCCTCTGGCTTAACCCTTCCCCTAGAAGTATGTGCCCTTACCAATAACTCCCTGACTCTCTCTAACCACTGTCCTCAGCCTGCAGTACTGAAGTTCCCGATTTATTTATCTTTCGATTCCTGGCTCAAGTCATCTTCTTTTCTTTTTGAAACAATTCTCTATAGCTGGTCTGCCCACTGGCCTATCCTACTTTGGTTAAGGTGATTGGAGATTGCTCAATCTGAAAAGGAAAACATTCGATCCTTGCAATAAAAAAGGACATGAATTGGAATGAAAAAGAAATGATTACTGAAACTTTCAGAGAGATGGAGGAAAAACAATCGGTTTAAGCAAGAGCTTTCAAGTTGAGAAAGAAGAAGGGCCGAAGGCTTTGACATTCAATCAACGGAGTTGTTTTCTATAGCGCCTTCCCGAAAGCCTAAACCAGAAAAGAGGATGGTCCCGTATTAGCCAAAAGCATGCAATATCAGGAACTTCCATCCAGGCAAGCGTTACGAAAAAGGGTCCATTGGATACTGACAGCGATAGATGGTACCCGAAAGAAAGGCACAGAATGAGTCGACAAAAGGTTCTCGATTGCCGCCCCCTGTGGTGCATAAACGAGCTGGCAGGCTCGTCGTTGAGACAGTGATTCTTTCATGGCAATCCCTTAAGTCAACCACTCTAGCATATCGATTTTGAATTCAAGTTTCTCGAACAATCTATTCAACATTTTAAGATCTCGCAAAAAGGAAATAAAACATGGGTATCGAACAAAGAAATCAGCTATGTTAGTTGCCTTTCGGCGCCCACTTGACTGCTCACAGGCTTTGACCTAGGATAAAAGAAAAGGGATACTGTGTATGAATCACTCACCTATTATTCCGAATTCTTAGTCTTGACGTATGGTCAAGTAGTTCGGGGTGGGATCAGATGTTGCTAGTTCACAAGTCTCGGGCTTACTACTGAATCCAGAGCAAGAGCAAGAATCGAACCAACCTTTCGAACTGAGTTAACGGAGTCGTTTCCGTAGTATTCAAGTAAAGAAGCTGGGGAGACAGGACTTCGGATTGCATGATTGGGGGGGGATCTGGCCGATGAAGATAAAGTATTTGATGATTGGATTCAAGATTCGTAAACCATCAAAGCAAGGCTCCTTCGCCCGCCTGGTGATACTTAGCTTCTGCTATGGCATCTTTATCACTACCGAAAGCTCGTGCATACAAAGATTCAAGAAACGTTAGAGGTCAAGCCTTTTGCTATGGCCTTGGAGCGGTAAACGACAGAGTTGAAGGAGTTGTTAAAGAGGGCTCCTGTTCTTGCGCGTTCTTCCCCGGATCCTTCTCACAGGTGTGAATCCTTGCACTCAGCTTCTCGTTGGGTTCCACCGCCGGAAGGTACGGTCTACATCAATGTTGATGCAGCGCTGTTTATTTCTACTCGACGCATGGGAATCGGTGTCGTGATCAGGGACCACAGAGGAACCCGCTTGGCTACGTGCAGCGAGCATCTTACTGAGTGAGGTCACGGCACCAGAACTAGCTGAAGCCTTGGCAGTGCGCCGGGCAATGGCCCTTGCTCGGGATGAAGGTTTTTTTGGTCACATTATTCTGGCAACAGATTGTCTCTCGGTGGTATAACAACCCCGTACGGCGTAACAAACAGTAGCTTGATTTCACTGAATGCTTTTGTGCAACAGATAGATAGCTGAGCAAGCAATCCTCCCCTGAACTGTCTCACAAAATACGACTGAGCAGGGCCAGAGACCCCTAGTCTATAAGAGTAGGTGAGAAATGTGCATTAGGGTAAGAAAGAAGTAAAACATGGATGACATTTTTGGATTCTAAGAAAATACTGCTGGGAAAGCAGAAGTCTTAAGCCATATTACCTCAACCATTGCTCAATAGCTGGGTCTACGACCCGGTAACCTGAGACGACCGTTCTAAGATCTTAGCCTTTCAACTCAACCAGATTAGCCTTTTTATTGAACTACGTTCCCTTTCACTCCCTCAACGGCGCATTGAGGAAGACAGCAATCCAACTCGATCATCAGAACAGTTAGGTTTTAAACACAAGGCGGATGACGACAAGTTAGCATACGGGAAAGATACCTGTGGAAGGCCCATATCATGTATTCTATACCAGTGAGTTGAAGTATCATATCCCTTCCTTTCAAAACTGGCATCTTTTTCAACTCTTGAGAAAAGGTAAGATTCGATAGAACGCAGTAACCCAGAGGAAGTCAAGAGCTCACAGTAACCTAAAGCTGCCAATAGCAAAAGATAGAGGAGGAATAGTTTCTCATGCCGAGATAAAAAACTCAAGCGCCATCCGTTTCCTATTTGATTTCAGAACAGCGGAATATCATCACCCGTGGTTCACTTGAGCATGAATAGAGTTCGGTCTCCTTATGAATTCAAGTTGGTAAAGAAGTGGACTTCGGAGCTTTCGCTACAACCCCTCCAAGGCGGGCAACTGTCTCATTTGACACTAGCACTTAAATAAAGAAAGGTAGGAAGGGCTCCCTCCCTCTAATGAAATGGGCTTCTTTAAATTATGCAATACGTTCACCAGTCTCGGATCTTTAGAAAAAGGAACCAATCCTATTTCGGCACTCTTTAGAGGCTATCGCTCGTTTACCGCAGATCTCTATCCCACAGCTGGCTAATAAAATCGCCTTGGCAATGTGTCAAGTCCTTTCAGTCAGAGTTCAACTCTTCAGCGAAAGTGAAAAATCTACGGTCTTCCATCCGCGGAGGTAGCCATGGACTCCATAGTATATGTTGGTAGCTAGCGTACAGGCTTGATGTGAGGGGGGGTTGTTACCTATTCTATTCCCTTGCTTGGATAAAAACACCCATCTTTCCGTACGAAAGACACGCAACTAGAGCAACTTGATATTACGTATGTAGACCTGGCCTCCCTCAATAATAGCTGGCTCACCCGATTGACGATTTTCAAAGATCTACGCCAAGCGCCTCGAAGCGGGGATCCACTTTTTACTACTTTAGAAAGTGAGAAGCCTTTGGCTTGATTTCTTCTGTGGCTTCTTTATGTTTACCCACGCCGCGGCTATTCAATAAAAGGATTGGTAGTTAGTTGCCTCACCCTATTGGTTGTTGGTTTTCTTTCTCCTCTGCGTTCGTGAAAAGCTAGTATGCTCGCGGAAATCGTCTAAAGGAAACTACTCGCTAACTCGCTAACAAGACGGACTTCTTCCTCTGGCTCTGCCAGGCTATGCTGCTCGCCTAAATCGGTATCAATAACTTCTATCGTACTTCGACCTCTCATTGGAATGATAAGTTGGCTACGACGAACTAATAAGTTTCTCTTCTTGTCACCTTCTTTAAGCCTTTCCTTCCGCTTCCATCGATAAATATATATAGATAAGCTTGGAGAAGCGATTAAGGTGTTTCCACTCTTAGGTTGTTCAATATGCGAAGACCGTGTCAATCACTACACCAGTGATACGAAAAGCAAGCATTCTTCTCCAGCTGACGTACCGACGCCTCACTACTACTTAATTAGTGAAAGATACGTTGGGATGTTTTCAATTCTCCATCAAGAGGCGGGCAACTATCTCTTTTAACACTAGACTTCGGATCGCCTTCCTACTGGTTTTCTTCTCGGTCTCCCCAACTAGGGGAAACCTCAAAGCAAACAACAGAGCAACACCTATCTTTTTTCTTTAAGCACTGAACATCCGGATCCCCTTCCGACTTGCTTTTCCGGGCACTGGTCTTTCTAACAACTGGAACTCGTCTCCCTTTTCCTGATTCGCATCTTCTTCGGCTTTTGCTACGGTCTGTTCCTTCCTTCAGTCAGTCCTTCCTTCAATATTTTTGCCTGCGGATCTCTCTCTTCAAAACATATATATCTTTCGGCGCCAGTCTTTCCTGCCTTACCTTAACCCCGCTTTCACGTGGCGAATCGGTATGAGGTTTCAGTGATCACTTTACGGTATTCTTTAAGCTTTCTTGGTCACCGGACAGAGTGAGAACTGCTCAGCTTGCTTTCTTTCCCTAGCACACACTTAGTAGATAGTAGGCACAGGTCCGCTAAGAGCTCATCGAACTTGACTTGTAGAGTGAGACCTGTGCTCGATATGGTTCATTTCAGTGCTCTTTCTCTCGGTATCGTTCACCACATGCCTGTGATCGATCTCTCTCAAGCTAGGTTTGGTATCGGTATCGGTGAAGTCCGTCATGGAATTTAAGTGGTAGAGTGGTAAGTGGGCGTACGGTCTATGGATTTCCTATCAGTGGCATTAGTTCCTTCTCTAGATAGATGGCTATTGAGCTTCTCATTCGTGAGAGTCATGCGCCGGATCAAGGGCTCTCTCATCTCCTATTTGGAAATGTATAGGTTCTGTAAGTGGCCAGTGCCCGCGGGTAAAGGCTGATCATCAAAAGTCATCTAATCCATCTAAGTGCCGGTATTGCCCAGTGCTTGACTGGAGTTGTCATGATACCCGGATACTCACCTCACTATACGCCAATTCAGGGAAAGGTCATGCTGGGAAGCTTCCTTGAAAGATAGTCTCAACACTCTCGATGAGAAACGAGAACCCAGCCAACGAAGGTTTATGCATATATTGGTCCGCATCCAGAGGAAGTCAAGGTTTCCAGATGTGCTCATCCCTGCTTGCTGATATGCAAATCGATTGGAATTGGCAAATCATAGAGTTTGTCGCTGACAAGAGCTGTTTTGGCCATGGTGATCCTCCTCTCAATACCCATTCCTGCGAATTCCCAATCCAATTATATTAGTATAATGTGTAGAAGAAAAAGGGGAATCCATGAGAAAGCCCATATTGTTCGTGGCAATGGAACATTCCTTTCCACTTTTGTGAATGGAGATCACTGACGAGCACTCTTGCGCAAATCAAGAGTAAAGGTAGGAGCTATGAAGCTGTCCCGGGTAGGAAAGGATCCCTTTGAGTTCATATTGCTGCAGGAGAAAGAGAAGGGCACAGAGCTTCTATATACCACTGGATTCCACCAGACTGTTCTGTGGAAAACACGGCACCCTATCCCTTCCCTGACGGGAACCTGGATACCATAGCATAGGAACCTCCCCTTCCCTGACGGGAACCTGGATACCATAGCATAGGAACCTCGAAAATACGTATTATAGGTTGGTTGTATACACACTCATCCTTTAAGAAGATAAGAGAGCCCCGCGGACATTTCCTTCCTCGAAACCAGGAAACTGATACTGCCTCGATTCTGCTTCCGTCTATCATGTCCAATCTTACTTTCGTGCCGATGAAGGGCAGTCCGGAAGGTGGAGTTAGCACCGGGCCTATTCTTAGAAGCTGAAGTAGGAGTAGGAGCACTCTTCTTCCTCAAGCGTAGCCGTATTAGTTGGATCCGGCATCCTTTTCGACTGGAGATACCCTCGCATTACCGGCTTCCCGGCATACTGGCAAGTTTACTTGACTCACCCATTCTTGAGACTGGCCTGGCCACTACTTTGTTTGATTTCCTTGTCACTGTAGTAAGCAAGCGGCACCTATTGATCTACTTCCCTCTAGCATCACTCATCCTTACGGCACTAGTCCATCCATCCCTCGACCGAAGAGAGTCTTCCTCCTCACGGAACTAGGGTTTGATTTCATAGACAAGACTTTCGAGCGCGACGTTGCGCACATCCTCTTGCTTGGTATCTTTTCTAGTGTGCATCACATTCATTTTCCTTTCCATGAATTTTCCTTTCATGTAGATATGATAATCTTCGTGGCATCAACCTCATATAGGAGCTGCCAGTAGTACTTTCGCGGGATTTGAAAGCAGGCAAACTTATGATGCGAGTCTAGTTAGAATAGAACCAGTGCACTCTGAAATCCGAACCAACCAATACGCTTCGCTTTCCTCTGCTCGTATAGACTCCGTTCGTGTTAGGACATCCATAGCCAATAGTAATAGTAGCTAGTAGCTTCGCCCCCCCTTGCCCCCGGAAAGGTTCTCATTCCTCACTGGATCTAGTTGACTTGCTGCTACAGCAATCAATCTATCTATATGTTCCGGACGGAAGAGAGAGTTTCCTACATTCCCATTCCCATGAACTGAACATCGGGTACCAACGATCTGGAATCCCGTGCTGAAACCTACAGATATGCACCTGTGCGGACCAACCTGGCAATCCTCCTGTCTATTCTTTCTATCTGGACTAGCGCTTCCCACTGGAGCTTACTACTTGACTAGAGCACTTGAACTTGTTAGTTTCATTAGTCAGTTTCCTAGCATAGCAAAGTGAGTTTCCCATCAACGGATTATCATCCTGTTGTTTCCATGAACATCAGGTACATATATGAACCTGTCAACGGAGCGGAACATATGATATGAACCAAGTAGATTCGTCTTTTTGCTCGTAACGTTAGTAGTTACTCGCTCATTAGTAGTGAACTATGATCATTTGTGAGGAGTATGTTTTCAACTCTATGTATGTCAATTCGAGAGTAGAGCGATCTATGTCAACCAAGAGCAGAACTCTCTCTATTTCCGGCACAGGCTTTCTTTCAATCAAGAAGAAGATTATTTCAGATTTTATCACTATCCGGACTGCTATCTACTATCTACCTATCTATCTACCCGGGCTCGTTGTGAGGCGGGACCCAACCCTCCTCTTCACTCCACTGCTTCAACAGAAATGGATCCATCATCTGCTACCCATGAGTAATAACGTTACGAATCTACCACTGATCCCGAGGGCAAGTATGAAAAAGAGAGTCAAGCAAGGTTGGATTCGTATGTTCCATTTGAGTAAGCCTCTGATGCCCTGCGCATCTAGTTAGTACTTACGGAGCTTAAAAAATCCCTTATTTTAAGCTCTTTTTCCATTCGATTCCTTCAATGCTTCACCGTACTGACTCAAACCTTCGGACCAAATCCTGCAAGGATACAGGTACTCTTTCGCGTATCTATAGTACGCGCCAACTACTACCTAAGCACTCGAATATTCATATTTCATTTCGCATGAATCAATAAAACAAATAGAAAATGTTCATGATCCATTGACAAAAAGCAAGAGGGCGATCAAGGCACTCATTCCTTCCGCTTACTACGTTCTCTGTTAGAACTGTCTATAGACATAGCCCTTTAAAGGCGATATTTACTGGACCTGCACCCTTTCCTTTGGGCAACGAAGAGTGCATTCTCCATCCAGTATTTGTTTGATGGTTCTCTATGCTTTCTTTCGACTGGAAAGCTAAGCTATTCTCAGTGCTCTTACTTCAAGGATAAAACAAACTATCTATTATAAAAATCCTTATCACTACAAGCTCCAATACCACGGGGTAGCGACAGAAATGTGAATTAGTACCCGTATCTGCTGATACCTGAATTGCTTCCACTTTAGAATCAGCTAGGCGAGAGCCCTGTTGTCCTACTGAAATGGATTCTAATAAATTCACAAGCACACGGATAATGAATGGAAGCAGATAGAACCTATTCAATCAAAAAACGTATTCTAACGCCTGTATTTAGATAAGAAAAGCGAGGTTTCAATGGCTTGGAAGGGAATCTATCATCTGTCGGTCTAACGGGGGTTATAAGATGGATAATCTCACCAATGCTCTCTGACACAGCATACCTGCTATCCAAAGACCCCACCTATAATGTCAAGATAGCTCTGTCAACCAACGTTGTTTTATAGATCCAACCTTACCAGATGGTGTTTCTCTTATCTTCTCCTGAATGGGTTACTTAACCCTAGCTATACAGGTGGGGCACAAGAGACGGTACCAAGAGCTGGAGAAGCACCTGGCCCTGTACCTGTGCTGATTGAGTTCGAGAGCACCGGTATTTATTGCATTAGGACAGGTCTTGCATTGCTAGAGCTTTTAGGAAGACGAGTAGCTCTCGAGTACGTTTCTGTTTCAGCCACTCCAAATGAGCGCGTTTCACCATGCTCCACCAACTGTTCCAAACTGGCATCCTTTCCTAAACTCAATGAACTAATTGAGAATTCTTCCCTGCCTGGGTGTGCCCTTAATGAATTGATCCGTTGGCGGCTATAGCGAGATCTGGGTCAGAGTCTATCTCCCCATCCCTCCGGCGAGGTAGCAATGAGCTATCAAACGCCAATAGAGGACAGATCCTGTTGTCCGTTTGTTTCAGCACCACAATCTTTGTTCGTTCCTACAGCATCTAAATCAGCACTGGGAGCGGTTCCAGATGCACTTTCAGGTGAAGTCACATCAGACGTTTTCGAGGATGTTCTTGCACATTGCTGGGGTATCGAAACCCGTGAAACCGGGGCTACTGCCATTACAATCTGATCGAAGGGATGGCATTAGGTAGACAACAACCTCTCTTGAGCGCCGCCTTGATGGCTTTGTGAATGAAATTCGAGTAGATGTTGTTTCATCCCGCGTATGTCTAGAATCTTGTTAGGATTCGTCTATTCCAGGTCAGGAAAGAGCTTCTGTAAACTATCGTGATAAGCATAGCCTTCGCCCCGCAGAGTGCTATATCAATGGTTCACCAGGCTCAATTCATTAATGGCTTAGGGCCGGTCTTCAGTAAGTCAATCACCATCGGGTGGAGGGGAAAGCCCTACGTCAAGGTCAATGGATTCACCTACCCCAGTCTCAGAACTTTCTAGACTTTCTTACCTGTGTTCTTCTCAACTAAGAGAAGGGCGTGCATCTACAGCAGTGGTATTATCTTCCTTTTTCTTTTTGCATCTTTGAATCCTGGTGTGTTGGTTAGTACCGAAGCCTCTTGGCTAGTACAGAGTTGTGGTTTGATATAGCTACTAGAGAACCTGGAGGCACTCTCTGAAAATAAGTATTCTTCATATGACATGTGAATAGACAACTCCTGGTATGCTCATTTCATTCCTCTTGGACCTAGATCTTCACTTTCAAAAGTGCAGAATTGATGTATCAAAGGCATTTCAAAGGAACAGAGGGTCCATCTTTGAAGTGAGAGACAATTGGTTTCAACTGTGTCGTAGGGGTTGTATTCTTAGACCTGCCAGGCGGGAGGAACCACCGTCCTGGGTATTGAGCATGTGAATCATGTTATTTTGTAGGAATAGAGATTCTCAGCCATCATATCTTGTTCACCCTTGGCCATGTCTCCTTCCGAGAATGAGTTGGTTTGGGGAGATCATTAGGTTACTGAGATCGAAGTAGTGAGGCTGCTTGAGTGCCATCGAAACCCATTTGAAATTGCAATGACATATTGAAGTAGTAGTTCGTTCAGCACCCGATTAGGTATCTGGAAATAGTTCCTTAGCTCTTTTCTAGTTCGTTAATGACCTCAGCGGTTGAAATGGAATTGGATCCCGGCTTGTTAGTTAATAGAATCTAAATGAGATTGAATGGAAATGTTGGTAAACCGAGGGGTGCATCATACTTTTCAATAGATGTTGGGGTTCCTAAACCATAAGGATACTCTTTTCATAGAACAAGGCCTGCCAATCGATCTCCTAGGCTATAATCCAAGGGATAGCTTAACATGCATCTCCTAGATGGAAGTGTGCGACAATAACTTTGAGCTCCTGTAGTCTTTGATCCTTGATCTGAAGAGGTAGGCAGCTATGATAAAGAAGCCAAGGGATGAAGTGATTGTGGTTGGCGTGCCACATGGAAACTAGATAGGTGGAAGCTATTTTAGACGACCTTGCGGGTCATCCTAACATTGAAATGAAGCTATTCGAGCAGACAGTGAATAAAGCTATGAATGGGGGTAGCTTTACGAGGCATAATGCCGGTGTGCACTTTTCTTTTCTCAAACTGTGGTTGATCCTCTCTAAATCTGAGGTCAACATTTCTTTGCAATGAACGTTTATTAGGTCTGGAAAACCTTGTTAGGTGCACTCGTAGGTGAGCTCAAAGCGAGGATTCATGCGTTCTTTCTTCTCAAGAAGACGGAATGATTGCTCGGTATGATATAGATTCTTAGCCAGGGGTTTGGTAGCTTATGCCCCCTAGTTTGCAACGTAGAGCAGAAATGGTTGAAACGGCTCCCATTGTGTGTGGGAATTCTTTCAAATGTGCATGGCCTCTCATATCTTGAATCGCTCATCGGATTGTTCGGGAGCTATTGACTTGGTCATCATTTGATTCCACTTCCCCGCCTTTAGTTGGAAGGTTCCATTTGTCATAAATTACTTGTCAAAGATGGGATATCTTGGCTGCCGTGAATGATACTGAGCTACCGGATCTCGGGACCATGGTGAATTATCTACCATGCAATGGGGTCTGCTTTGTAAAACAAGTAAAGTGCACGAAGACGTGTCAAAGGGAAGGAATAGAACTTGTTTGGCTGTTCGACCCGCGTCGGTTGTTGATATTGGATGAGATAGCTCGAGAAGGGAACAAAGAATTCCAACTGGCTGTGGCGAGCGCTCTCCTACTGTTAGTGGCTTAGCTTCGGGGCTCGACTCCTCGATGGAATAAAGATAGAGCTATTAACCCATACGCCCTCTTGTTTAAGGTTTCATAGTTTAGGCAACTACAATTCTTGTTTGTATTAGAATGCATAGTTGTTTGAAACTAAAGGAAAGGAATGCTGATTCGAATAGGGATAGGTGATATCTTTGATAGGTCCCCGGTTGTTAGATTGAGGGAAAACCTAGTGTTAGATTAAGGATTCCCCTGATCAAAAGCGGATTTCGTTGAGAAGATGTCATGGTTGTCGGGGATCCAAAGTAGTTTCTCTTTCTCACCAGCAAAGCATAGAATATGGAACAAAGAAATGGTGTATAATACCCGTATTCCAATAATAAATCACTTAATCTGCTGCCCATGTTGAAAAACCTCTTACTTGTACGAGCTATGGTACTGGCGTACCTCTCAAGTTGTGCCCCGAGGCCAGTTCATCATCTTGATCTTTTGGTTAGTACGAACGATGAAGCAGCAGATACCGGGGTTCTTGCTTGCCTTGTCTCTGACTGCGACTTGCCTAGGTATCCACCTTAGGCGCCGCTCTCTTGTTTCACTCACAATTCCGTAGTTGACTGAGCAATTTCGTCATTTCCAAAAGTGCACTTCGTTTTTCACTGGCTCGGGCGTACCCCGACCGAAGGGAGTGAAATCGGTGCCTTTTCTTTCCCATGCAAATTCATATGGCACTTCCCACAAGCAAGGGATGAGCAGGAGAAGGAAAGATTTATGAATATCTATTGCTTCGAGACTCCACTCACCATGTCAGTAAACCTTATAACAGTTATGGCAGGCAGGAGGTGATAAGAAAGTAATTGTAAACAGCCATCCAATTGATAATATTTCCTACGGAAAGATCTGGGCTTGCATACGTTTTCGAGTAACCCAGAATGAATGCATTCTTCTTTACTACCATTATAACCATTGGTAAGCCGATCTATCGTCAAGGGTCCCTATCGCCAATTCTCGCCATTAGAAATAGGCCTTAGAATCGCATCCTTTTTTCTCTTAGTAGAAGTCCCATATCTGTCTCATCGATCTGGATATAACGCATTGCTCGAGCAAAACATCTTCCTTTTGCGGAAGGATCGGCAGGTATGAGGGACACATATTTGAAGCCCTCGGACACAGGCTCATTAGGAAAGAATTGACACTTTTGGCCTTCATCGTCAGGCCTAGGCCTTAGGTTTACCTTGCTCTAGCGCAGTCATATCCAAATTCAAGATCAATCGGAGAAGCTGGCCCTTCGCCTCGAGGAAATCCCTCTGGAGATTCAACATACCCGGAACTGGCAGATACTAAAGACTAAAGTCAATGGCATTCGGTTGGATAATCTACTTCGACTTCGCTATGAGGCTTTTATTCTGAGTATAGAAACGGCATCGGCATAGGAAATCGTACATCAACACCTCAAACGGAGGTTATAGAAGAGCTACCCACTGGCATACTCCCTTTTCGCCAAGGAGTTCAGCTTGCACAGAGCTAGAGGAGAGAAACGTCCAACGCTGGCAAGTCATCACTTTCGTCTTCTTTAGTGCGCTCTAGCCCAAAGACTTCTGCTTATCCATATTCATGGAATTGTTCTTCGCGGAGTTCAGAAATATCAGGATACCGAGGGCTTCCTTCTCACGCCTAGCAAAGATCGAGTTCTGTTCTCACTTCACTTAATGAGCCTATTTCTCTGTTTTTATACCCGTTTAGATAGATGGGCTCTAAGGGAGAAGTGGCGCACTTTCTCGAGCTATCTAAGCATCCAGGGAAGTGATTCCACAAGCTAGAGAGATTCTCCTCTTTTCTTTTTCAGAGTTGAGCTCAGGCTAAGGCCAAGCATGGATCAATGTTTGTCAAATCATTCTCTGTTGAGTTGAGTCCTCGCCGAAGGTGCCGTGCCGTATAGTACTTCTCCGGTTATAGGTGATAGGTGCATGGCTTCCGCTCATAAAGAATGAGTGAGACCGGCGCTCAATCAATCAGCCACCAGTAGAGGATAAAGGAAAAAGGGGTTCATCAATGAGAGGCGCATGAGATTCTGTATTGGCCAACTCTTTCTAACTATCACTAGGCCGGATACTCCGATTCTCTGTGGACGATTTCCTTCTCTCTCGTTCAATGCCCTTTGGTCTCGAGGATCACCATTTGGTGGGGTTGGGGTCACACCCGAAGTCGTATTGGAGAATTGAGCGGAACTACTTCCATGTGCACTCTTTTATCGGGTCAGGAAGCCCTGTTTTTGAAGCAGGAAGACCTCTTCGTCATCATTATTGGGGTATGGGCCCTAAATCATTGGAAAAGACGGTTTTCTTTAGGGAATTTACACGATATCGCCTCCTTCTGTACTAACAAGGGAATGGATGAGTTCACTTAAGAAGCAGGCCTGGCCGGTACTAAAACAGAGAAGTCAGCTCAGGTTTCATCTCATCTAAGCAGCAGCCAAGCGATGATTCTGGAATCGTGCCATGCTTGACAGTTGGACTTCTCGCCATACATAGAAATGAACTGCTGATGAGCTAGCTATCCCCGATATGATCTGGTACTAGACTTCACACATGTTGCCATCGTATAATCGGAGAATCAACGCTGCTGTCTACCTTCGGAAAGCTAAATAGATGATTTTCGATACTAGGATGACTACTCCCGAGGCCTGTTTTAACTAAAGAATTTACAGGTGGCCCGGTCGGTAAACTATTCCCGAGAGAGGAGAAGCAGAAACATCAATCTGTATTTTCGTATCATATTCCAGCAGCTCCAATGCCTTAGAGCGGGATCTTATCTTCCTAGAAAGAAATGAGTGTTGCACACGGATAGCCAGCTACTCCTTATGAATGGGATGCATGCATATTTCAATTCATGAACTGAAGCTCGTAGAAATCCTTCCTATCCGCCTAGTTACCTATCCGGACTTGTTTCGTAGAAATCCTACCTTGCTTTTAGGCGGAGAAAGACTATTTTTTAGTTTCTTCGGTGCAAAAGTGCCGTAGGCAAGTCCGTTTCATATAGCTGCAAAAGTTAGCAAGTCCTTTTTCCCTAAGGAAACTCGATTTCCAATGAAAAAAGTGCGGATCACTATGGGTCAAAAGTAGTGTTTTTCTAGTTTACCTCAAAAATGCATGTTTTGAGAGCAATATTTTTCGATCAAGTCCTAATCACTTAGCTGTAAAAGTAGGCTTTTTTCATCTCCCGAAACCCAGGCCCTCTCCCCAAAACTCCACACCAAGCCTTTAGATACGCAAATATGAGCTTGCCTTGGCTTTATTGCCCTTATCGGATGGAAGTTACGGATGAGAAATGACGTATCTTACGTATCGAATCTCAAGTAACGGATGAGAATTGACGTATTCAAAGTGGAAAGAACGAATATCGATTCTCGTGGATGAACGGAGGAAATGGGAACTTGGTCTTTGCACTCTTCTTTCGGGGGGGTTATCCCATGACATGAAAAAGACCAATCAAAAACTTCTGCAAGTTAATCCCTACTATCAATGTCATGCAGGAAACTGACACACCAAATGATGCCACAGAAGAGATTGCAGTACAAGAAGAAGAAGAAATCCCACAGGATCAGGACTCCCCTCCAAATGAGTATCTCATGCATATTTCGGCTCATGCAGTTTCAGGGCAGGTCACTGCTGGCACATTTTCAGTCAAGGTCACTGTTGGTGGACAAACAGGCATTGCCCTTATTGATACCGGCAGTTCAAGTACATTCATTGATTTGTATTTAGCAGTTACAACCACTTGCCATATCCAAAAGAAAAAATCGGCTAAAATAGCTGTGGCTGGGGGAGGCCAACTTACATCTGGGGCAATCATAGCAGACACTGCATTCTGCTTCTTGGTTTTCCAAAGGTCCGGAGGAGCGGAAGAGTTTCTAGTCGAGAAGGGTCGGGCATTAGCAAATCCTTCAATCCCAACTCTTGAAAAGAAGAAACCAATTTTCAGGCATCTCCTCCCCTCGGGTAATATTATCATATAGAAAGAAACGTTGCGATTCCGTTGCGTCTTAGACATTTCACTGATGCGGGGCGGGGAATCGAGTCTATTCAGGAGTGCATTTCCCTAGCGGACGAGGTGATTGATGCACGATCTTGTCAAATTGATTGATTTAGCTGGCGACGAAAAAGAGCACGAAATGCAACTTGAAAACGCGTATGTTAAGTACCTTCGTTGATGAGATGCTTAACATGTCGATTCATTTCATCTTGTTTATGAATCAGTACCAAATCCCGATCAAACTCTAAATCAATGTTTTGTTTTTCACTCTCAAATTATCATAGAGAAAGAGTTGATGTGAGATGAGACTATTCTCGATCGATAAATGCGATAGGAGCCTATGTGTTTCACGGGCAGCCGGCCAATAGGGGAAGGTTGTGAATCCGGCGAACCGACCGCTTTAAGAACGTGATTGTCTTCTCTCACTCAGTTATCAATTGACAAAGATGACCCATTCTTTTTCGCCCTAAAAACAACAATGGTATGGTACTTTTTCTTCAAATCTCGATTGTGTGGGTGTCCGCTCATGTTCACGTTACATGCTAAATCAGGCTTTCCTTGGAAAAACCAAGGACAACCCCTATCTCAGTCTCCTTTCTCTTTTCGGGAGCTCCAACCTCCGCGCCTAGCCGCAGCCTAAACGCTGGTTCTATCCCGGCCAAGCAAGCAAGGGGAACCCCGGTGGGAAGAGGGAAAGAAAGATCAGGGGAAGAAGCGGGGTAGAGGAATTGGTCGACTCATCAGGCTCATGATCTGAAGACAGCAGGTTCGAATCCTGTCCCCGCCTCTGCATAAGTATCCACCGACTTTCATGGTTTTCATGTGATTATAGGTACTCTTTTCTTGATCGTAGAACCTTGCGACTGCATGCCAAAATGCCTTTCATTTCTCTTAGAGGGTCTTTCTTTGTCCTACTTATAGTATCTTTCCTCCAGCCTATCGAAACTCGTGTTTTTATTAACCAACAACACATGCACTTTGTTAGAACTAAAGAAAAGGTTATTCAATCCACTAGTGCAACTGAAGTGAAGGAATTACCTATTCTGAACCTCCACAAGAAAGAGCTCATAACCACTGCTTGTGAACAGTTCTCCTCAACTGAAGGCGCACTACTGTTACTATCAGTCTAGTCTCTCGAGGGCACTCTTTCGATCTCGAACAAACTTACTTCTCCGGAAGAGAGATATTCAAAAAACCCGATTTCCAGTCCTGTCTTAAGAACCCGACTCCAAAGAAAGAAAAAAGAAAAGCCAATACGCCATGTATCAAAACAATAGGGATAGGGGTAGTTGTATACCACCTACGAATAGGAAGATCCTGGGTTTTGTAAGAAAACTACGAATAGGAAGATCCTGGGTTTTGTAAGAAATCCAATTTCATCAATTCTAAGCACGGTAACGGCAGTGCTCCTATCCAACGGCCGGGGATCTATTCGATTTCTCAATTTGCTAATGCCGATAAGCTTAGGTTGTTATTTCATCGTCTTGCGCTAAAAAGGCACCCTCCTATTATGCTAACAAAGGGACGGATAACGGCAAAGCGGAACAGCAATAGCGAAAGCAGGTACAGTAACGGCGCAATCCCTAAAAAAAGAATCAAAATAGAGAAATTTAGAGCGTTGCGAATTTCCTTCTTTTGATAATGCTACCCACACAGTCACGGCTCCTATCCGGTCACCGGGTTAAACAATTGATTCCTCTCAACGCATCCCCGCGGTAAAGAGCTAGTCGTATTCTTTTGATAATTCTCTAGTTGTATTCAAGCAAGAGTCCTCGGCATCCTACGAAAACAAGCGCTAGGAATATCAATAGCGTTAGCGTTAGCGTCCTGGCCTTTGCTTGGGGATTCCTCTATGGAATTCCAAACATGCCATTGCTTTGCCTTTGCTCGTCCCTTTGATTCAATCCTTCTTCTCCTCGAAAGCTACAACTAGAAAATATATTCTTCTTTGCCGGTGCGAACCCTTCTTTTGAATAACAACCATTGGCAAGACCAGCGAAATCCGAATACTAATCCGAGGAAAGCCCATCCCTACTTCCCTTTGCTGTTGTTCCTCGAAATCCTCTACTAGTCATTGGTTTCAAAGCAAAGGTATCCGGTATAGGGGGTCGTGGGCAGGTTAGTGTTTCATTTCGATAGGTGATAGTGGTATACCCAAACCATATGGTATAGGTCTTGGAAAGGAAAGTAAATCAAGTCCATCTTACAGGATTTCTTCACTTGCTTGGGCTTAAGCGGTACCAGTACCCGGAGAATAGTTCAATTCTCTTTCTCCACATGACACCCTTGTGTTGTCAAACTAATGAATCCCTCTCCGCCCCTGCTCCGACAAAGCAATAAGCACTAGGGTATCCACCCACCCGCCAGTTCGAATAGCCGGTTTCCTCCCCTTCCGCTCAAGCTAAAGGTTCTGGGCTACGGCTTCCGGTTCCGTATTCCGATTCGTCTTCGGATAGCATTAGAAAATCCCTTTCATGCCTTGCCAATACAACTATTATTTTTCTTAGCCGAGGAGCCTTTGGAAGTACCGTTGTTGGATCGGATTGAGCCATTATAGGATCGGATAAAGATTCACTCTTTGCCAATGCCTGCTTCCTTGGTTTCCTACTTTCTGCATCGAAAGTGACTTTTTGCTCAGTATCGAGAACCACTTCTTCTCCTTTTCGAGGCGTAGATCGCCCGTCATCTGATTTGCTTCGTCAAAGCGGATAGCATTATGGAATTGATTATATTCGTAGAAAAAGCACCCCTATTTAATAAGTCCTCGGAAATGATCTCATCCAGTACTTCTCTCAGCCTATTTGCCAAGACTTTGGAGCATAGCTTGTAAATGACATTGCACAAAGATATCGGCCTATACTGTGATATTTCTTGGGGGTTCTACTGTCAGCAAGTGCACTATTATTTACTTCACCGCGTACTTAAAGAATTGTTGGTAGCAAAGAACAGCACCTGATAGAAAGGATGCTAACCAAGCCTCTTCTGTTTAAGCAAGGCTAAGCCAGAATAAGGGGTACAGTAGGCTGGTGACCCTGACGATAGCACTAAGACTGCCTCGGGAATCTCCTCAATCGTTGAAGAGTGCCTCGGGAATTGAATAAAAGCACTGATATCCATATAATCCTACAATTATGCTCTATTCTCTTGAAGAGAAGACACTTGAACTTCGTCATGTGCTATTGATCCTTTTGAACCTAAATTCACATTGGCTCTTTTTGGCATACAGCTTTTGTTTTTCTGTGAAAGTCCTCCTTCCTCTGGACAAAGATTACATTAGAGGTGCCTCGACCCGAAAGAGCATGATACAATCAATTAGGACGTAGCTCTGCTACAAGAAAGGATAGGACTTTTGCCAGGTCTAGAGTTCGACTTCTAAAAAGAGAATTCTATAACAAAAAGAAAGAAAAGAGGAGGAAGCTGGACTTACCTCTGTTCGAGATACAATGAATCGAATAAATAAGTCTTATGGATGAATGTTGAAGACGGACGATACAACCCTACTAAAAGTCACAAAGCTCACTTCGCTATCAGGCCTAGCAGCTGCTTCATAATATAGGTGAGATAGATTAATTGCTTCCTAATATAGGTGAGATAGATTAATTGATTTTTTCTTTTTTTTGTTATAGAATTCTAAATCGAGCATTAGTTTGAACGACATAGAAAACTCTTTTCCAACTAAGCACTCTTGAGCATCAAGCAATTATATGGCTTGGATTCGGAATGGTCACAGCCCTTTCATGGCTGGATATGCACACCTACAGTTCATTAATGGAAATTCACTTTTCTTAGCGCCCTAGTGTTTCAAAGCACAGGAGATATCTGTGGAACTGTTGTTTTTCTTAGGGCAAGCTAGCAGATAGAAGTAATCTATCTGGTTAGCCAGGCGAAGCATTTAGGGTTCAGTGCCTGGTTTCAAGTGTTCTTCTTCATCGTTTGGCACTTCACTTTTTGTTGAGTAATCCAATGGCCTAATGACACATGCACATCTTTTGGTGCTGTCGCCTTACTTAGTGACTAGCTCAAGTGCATTTGATCGCAAAAAAGACTGGCATTGGCTCCGGGTCAAATCTACAGGGGGCATGCAAATCAAATGCGAAAGAAAGGAAAACATTTCTGTTTCTTCTGCTTCAATGCCGTGATACACTCAGGATGTTTACGATACCTACCCATTAATTGCTCTAACTTCTCGTGGTTCACCCCTAGCTATGCCCGCTTCTATGAAATTCCAAATTATGCTTGCAAGCTCATCGGAGCTAGGCAACTCTTTGTCAGTGATTTCATGCCTACCAAGCAGGTACACTCTAATGTATACACCCTTTAAGAAAAGAAATCCTTCTCGTATTCTGCTGCTTTTTTGATTCATTTTATCCCAATAATAGCATAGACATCATATATTTATTCTTGCAAGCTCAAGTGCTTGATTGTTGACAAATTCTTCTCTCAGCAGGGCACCTCAGGTATCTATCTATAGTTTCCTGTCTTGAAGGGGGGCGACGCAGCTATTTTCTTTAACAACACGTCATTCAACGAAGTGTTTTCGTTATTTGGTCATCACTAAAAAGTTTATAGTGATAAAGTGAGCCTATTATATTAAGTTTAGAGGATTCTCCTAACGTGATGAGTTTAGTTTCTCACTTTTAAAGATCACTGGTGGCAATGGTACTTCCTTTTATGCAACAACTCCTGTATGTACCATTTGGTAATTGGAGTTTGATAAGACCATGGATCCTTATATACAAAACATACTTGGCCAACTAAGGCCCTGCAGTCCAATGTCCGATATATTATCGTCAGCTGAGGAGGTGTTTGGCAAGGGTGTGACCGTTGTTTTTGGGACAATGTTCAAGCAGGAGGCCATGAATCTGTCTAGTCTCGCCATGGGGGGTGAGTTTATCTCATTGCTCCTTCCTGGTGTAAAGCCGATCACTGAGGTTTATGTCTATCAAACCGAGCTCTTGAACCCAATGTTTGGAACATCAACGTCCCTCTCCAGTCGTAATCAGGATTTGATCTATCATGAAGTTTTAGCGCCACATAAGATCCACGGCATGTTATCTGTCGGTGCAGCGGCTTTGAGTTGTCGGAAAAAAAGCCAGGAGCTTAAGTAATTCCTCAGTTTAGTATAGGGTGTCCAGGGAGAGCTGCTGAAGGGAAGGTGGGCGAACCCACACGAGTGAAAACCCTACTTTATTAGTCATCAATGCGATTTCTCGCACTTTTTGATACCTCCGAGGGGGTACACTTTAAAGGCATGCAAAACGTGCCTTACAGTCATGTTGGACGAGGCTAGGCGGTGAATGCAACGCTGGGAAGTTTTGTCCCGGTTCGAGAGGTTGAGCGAGCCAACCAATTCGATGTTTTGAATGGCCAAAGAAGAGGTGTTTACTCCTCTTACCAATTGAGGTTTCGCACAACTTTTTGACTAGGGCTTCAGAAAGGTTGTAGTTTCACGAGGAGCCCATAAAGCGACTTGTTTTACCTATGGGATGTGAAGATTGGCTCTGTACCTGACACGGATTGATTTAAGAACAGTGATGAAAGAAATCAATTTATGAGAGACCATATTTCTGTTGTTTCGGTACAACTCAAGATCAGTTAAGGAAATAGGGAATAACAATAGTGAAAAGAATAGAAATAGCATGACCCTTGCTTGGGACTTCTTTCTTCTATCTCTATAGAGATGACCAGGAAGCAAATGAGAAAGGGACTTCTTTTTTACTACGGTCAAACTATGATCAAACTCTCGAATCTTACTTCCGTGTGAAAGACCGTCCTAGGCGTGAGTACAAATGTGTCGAGGCGTTCTAAGTGCCGTAGACGAATGCTTCTTGGCGGAATAAATGGTATGACACGACCTCTTTTTGCTCCATAAACGAATTTGAAAAAGGAAGAAGGCTTTAGCTCCCTTCCATTGTCTTGGGTCGAAGATCAAGCGTGAACTTCTCCCTCATCTAAGGTTGGGTTGTGGATAACAGACTTCCCCTTGGGCCGGATCTTCCCAAGTATAACACGATCCATGAGCGATATCAATGCAGTGACAGTCCTTACTATTGAGTCCTGTGCTGGTAAGATGACAACGCTCTAAAAGGTTTGTTTAAGAAAGCAATCATATCCCGTCCCCAAGTGCGGTATGGACCCCAAAGAGTTATATAAGTAGGAAAATGGGCAGAATTGAGGCACCTACAGAAGTAATGGGTCAGCTTATGATTTTAGGCATGGTTACTGGAGGGATCGTCCCTACCTATCTGCGCAAGATCGGATCAGTATGGTTTTGAGAGGAAGGCTGGTGGCATACGAAGAGAGGGCGACAGAACATCTGCATTCCCTTTCTTTGATTGAGAGAAGGATAAAGCAGAAAAAAAGACTTGACTGAAATTCCATTCGCTTTTTTTCCTTCCTGAGATATGGAATGTCATTAAATTAAGTAGATGAGATGCCAAATATAGGCATGAGTTATTTCGCCAAGCAAAGCTTTGTGTTCTGAAGGTAAAGAAAGACGGTAAAGCCCATTAAAAAGAGTGCCACGCAGAAGCACCTCCTGTGTCACTCGATCCAAACCCGACACATCTTTCTTTCTATACGAAATGAGTTCGACCTTTTTTTCTAAATAGAAACAGAAAACAAATTTAGGAATAGTGCGGGTGCGACGGAACGAATCAAGTGAAACGAGTCCCCCTTATGACATTTTTTCATCCAAGCAAGGGCGCGTTGCATGGGATTCATCAACAAAGGGATAGGGATAAGGGGCCGCACGTCCAAGACAGCCTTTCATCTCAGTGCGCCATGGAACCCCCATCTTCCAATTCCTCTTACAGAGATCGTTGACTCACTTGCCTTATTTTGAGGAGACTTCCAAGCCAAAACAAGACAATGGGCAGTCACCAGATCTTCTTTATGGAGGTGGGACCGGGGACCTCCTCAGCAAGATCGCTGTACAGAATGCTTGCGCACAGTGGCCACACACACTTCTCCCTGACCTCCAAAAGCTCCCTATGACCCTTTGTACGGAGCATTCAAAGTTCCTCACGCTGTCAAGCAAGACTTTGATCTCGATTTGGGAGAGCAAACACAGCTTCGCCATCCAGCCAAGTATCTTTATTGAATTTTGACCCTATCTAGCGCTTAAAAATCTTTCTTCTTTCTCCGTCACTAGATTCCGGTTAAAACGCTTGGTCCACCCATGCTTTTCCTCTCCATTTTTCATATGGAAAGGGAAAGCAGTGCCAACTTATTGGAATTCTGCATGGCATATTTCCCAACCTTCATTCCTGCTATTCCAGGCTCTAGTGCTCAGTCATAAACCTATTGCCCGCTCCGCTTTCCCATTCCTATTGCTTTCGGTATCTGAATCTTCCTGAATTCAAGTAGAGAATACCAGGGCTTTCTTCTTCTTTGATTTTCCTTGGGGCAGAGGATAAAAAAAATGGATTTCCGACATAGCACCTGCGGCATTAGGATTCTAAGATTTAGGAGGGGAAGGCTGAGGAGAGGGATCACATGCATTGAAGCAATCTCAAGATTCAGAAACGATCAAAATAATGGTACGGGGAGAAGAAAGAGAGGAGAGTCACGAAAATAGGGTAAACGCAAAGAGACGATGAAAAGCAATCAGAGAGGAGAGGGAAGAATGACAATGGAAATCATAAAGCTCAGCGAGGAGCACATTACTATGAATAATAATGGAGAGGGACATTAAAGGGGAAAACTGAGCAAAGAGATATAGAAATATATTAGACACTTCTACTTCGTTTTCTTGTTTAGATTCATTACTTCAGTGATTGAACATGGGCAGATACCTATAAGGACCCCATTTCATTGACCTTCGCCCTTTTATATCCCTCGTTAAGATATGTTATCCGGACCAACTCCCACGTAGAAAACCAAGAGCAGTGAGTTACAAAACCAAGAGCAGTTAGAATCGCGTAGCTGCGTGCCCCTTTTTCTGACTAGCTTCTTGTGAAAAGCATTTCAGGCACGAGCACACCTGATGAACTCAGAAACCTACTATGGAATCAATCAACCCATCGCACCCGAGTGCTCTGCTCTCCAAGCTCTGCGCAGGTGTTTTTACATTAAAATCCCCGAACGATTTTATGCTATCAAAGTAGGTGGATTGGTCTGTGGTGCTCACTAAACCTGCTATTGGACGGGATCAGACATAGGTCTTAGATGATCTCGATCTTGAAGAAAGCATAACTAATGTCATTTTAAGAGAAAGATGGCACTATGGATTGAAGGTAGCTTTTTCTCCATATGGGAAATCAAAA